>NC_056746.1:101859831-101862331 GCF_019279795.1 Protopterus annectens
ATATATATTTTTTATATATATATTATATATAATAAATATATATATTAAATTTTAATAATTTTTAATTATTATATATGTTTTTATAGAAAATATATTATTTTTTAAAAAAATATTATTATTTTTATTATTTTTTTATTTTTTTTTTAATAATTTTATAAAATTTATATATTTAATAATTTTTTTTTTATTTTAAATTTTATTTTATAATATGTTTTTTTATATGATATAATAATTTTGTATTTTAATATAATGTATTAATGTTTTAATTATATATTTTTATATGTATAATATTTTTAATAAAATTAATATAATAAAAATTTTAATAATTAATAATAATGTAATATAATATATTTAAAAATTTTATAATAAATTTTTAAAAAAAATTTTAAATTTTATTTTTTAATATATAATATTAATATAAAATAATTTTTAATTTTGTGTTATAATTAATTTTTAATAAAAATTTTTATGATTTTAATAAAAATTTTTTAATATAATGTTGATTTTTAATACATTTTTAAAAATTGAAAAAATTTATAATAAATTTTAAATATAATAAAAAAATATTTTTAATAAATAATATTATAAAAATAAAATAAAAAAAAATTTTAAAAATATAATATAAGGGATAAAAAATAAAAATTTTAAAATATTATATAAAAAATAGAAAAAATAAAATAAATTTTATAAAATTTAATTTTGTAATAAATTTAAAATAAATATAATTAATATAATAATAAATAAAAATTTTTTAAAAATTTTTTAATATTTTTATGTTTTTAATATAATATTTTTTAATTTTGGATAAAATATATATTTAAAAATTTAATTAATATATGTTTAATATAATATGAATAAAATTATTTAATTTTATATGTAATATAATATTTTATTTTTATTTTATATATAATATATATATTTTGAATAATTAAATGAAATATAATAAATATTATATGATATAATATATAATGTGAAATAAATAATATATATATGAATAATAATTGATAAAAATGATATATATATGTAATAATGATATAATAGGGTTTTTTAAAATTTTGTATAATATATAATATATGATAAAATATAAAAATTTTAAATAATATAAATGAATTTTAATATTATATTTATCATTTTATAATGTATTACAAAATTTTAAATTTTTTTTTTTTTTTTAAATTAAAATTTTTTTTGAATAATTAATAAAATATTTTATATTTTGTTTATAAATTTATAAAATTTTAAATTTTTAATATAATGTATATGTAATATGTTTTAAATATATTTTTGTATATTTTAATATTTTTTATATTAAAAAAATGTATAATAAAAATTAATATAATTTTAAATTAATATATGATATATTAATTTAATTATATAATTGATATGTTATATAATATATATATAAATATAATTATAATAATAATTAGATGAAAATATATATTATAATATATAAATTTTTAATATTATATATAATATTTTTTTTTAATGATGTAAAAAATAATTTTTTTTATAAATTTTTTTAATAAAAATAATTTATATAAAAATATATTATTAATAAAAATTTTAATTTATATATATATATATAATTTTTATATATTTTATATAATTTTTATATAATTATATATATAAATGAATAAAAATATAATTATAATAATTTTAATATTATATTTTAATATAATAAAATATTTTATATGTATATATAATATATATATATTTAAAATAAAATATATATATTATATTAAATATTATGATATATATATATAAATATATATATATATATATATATATATAATAATTTAATATAATTAATATATGAATTAATAAATTAATTTTTAATGATAAAATTTTATTGTATGAAAAAAATTTTTATATAGAATATATAATTTATTTTTTAAAAATTTTTTTAAAATATTATATTTTTTAAATATTTTATTTTTTAAAATTTTAATTTGTAATTATATAAATATATTGTAAATATATATTTAAAAATTTATATAATAAAATTTTAATTGTATAATAATTTTAATTATATTTGTAATAATTTTTAATAATAAATATATATATATAAAAAAAATTTTAATTATGAAAAATAAATAAAAAAATAAATAAAAAATTTTTGAAAAAATTTTTTGAAAAAAAATGTATATAAATATATAAATTATAAAATTTTAATATAATATGTTAAAAAAAAAAAATAAAAATTTAAAAATTTTTTTAAAAAAAAAAAAAATAAATATATGAAAATTTATAAAATTTTTAATGTAAAAATAAAAATATAGAAAAATAAAATAAAAAAAAAAAAAAATTATTATATATAAAATTAATAATATAAAAAATTAATATATAAAAAATAATATAATGTATATAAAAATTATATATAATAATATATGAAAAATTATAAATTATATAAAATATAATTTTATAATATGATATTAAATTTTAATATAAATTTAATAAAAAAAAAATATAACAATATATAATAATATATTATTATAATATA